>NC_091148.1:310000-312500 GCF_041381155.1 Argopecten irradians | reverse complement strand
TTAGGGTTAGGGTTAGGGTTAGGGTTAGGGTTAGGGTTAGGGTTAGGGTTAGGGTTAGGGTTAGGGTTAGGGTTAGGGTTAGGGTTAGGGTTAGGGTTAGGGTTAGGGTTAGGGTTAGGGTTAGGGTTAGGGTTGGTTAGGGTTAGGGTTAGGGTTAGGGTTAGGGTTAGGGTTAGGGTTAGGGTTAGGGTTAGGGTTAGGGTTAGGGTTAGGGTTAGGGTTAGGGTTAGGGTTAGGGTTAGGGTTAGGGTTAGGGTTAGGGTTAGGGTTAGGGTTAGGGTTAGGGTTAGGGTTAGGGTTAGGGTTAGGGTTAGGGTTAGGGTTAGGGTTAGGGTTAGGGTTTAGGGTTAGGGTTAGGGTTAGGGTTAGGGTTAGGGTTAGGGTTAGGGTTAGGGTTAGGGTTAGGGTTAGGGTTAGGGTTAGGGTTAGGGTTAGGGTTAGGGTTAGGGTTAGGGTTAGGGTTAGGGTTAGGGTTAGGGTTAGGGTTAGGGTTAGGGTTAGGGTTAGGGTTAGGGTTAGGGTTAGGGTTAGGGTTTAGGGTTAGGGTTAGGGTTAGGTTAGGGTTAGGGTTAGGGTTAGGGTTAGGGTTAGGGTTAGGGTTAGGGTTAGGGTTAGGGTTAGGGTTAGGGTTAGGGTTAGGGTTAGGGTTAGGGTTAGGGTTTAGGGTTAGGGTTAGGGTTAGGGTTAGGGTTAGGGTTAGGGTTAGGGTTAGGGTTAGGGTTAGGGTTAGGGTTAGGGTTAGGGTTAGGGTTAGGGTTAGGGTTAGGGTTAGGGTTAGGGTTAGGGTTAGGGTTAGGGTTAGGGTTAGGGTTAGGGTTAGGGTTAGGGTTAGGGTTAGGGTTAGGGTTAGGGTTAGGGTTAGGGTTAGGGTTAGGGTTAGGGTTAGGGTTAGGGTTAGGGTTAGGGTTAGGTTAGGGTTAGGGTTAGGGTTAGGGTTAGGGTTAGGGTTAGGGTTAGGGTTAGGGTTAGGGTTAGGGTTAGGGTTAGGGTTAGGGTTAGGGTTAGGGTTAGGGTTAGGGTTAGGGTTAGGGTTAGGGTTAGGGTTAGGGTTAGGGTTAGGGTTAGGGTTAGGGTTAGGGTTAGGGTTAGGGTTAGGGTTAGGGTTAGGGTTAGGGTTAGGGTTAGGGTTAGGGTTAGGGTTAGGGTTAGGGTTAGGGTTAGGGTTAGGGTTAGGGTTAGGGTTAGGGTTAGGGTTAGGGTTAGGGTTAGGGTTAGGGTTAGGGTTAGGGTTAGGGTTAGGGTTAGGGTTAGGGTTAGGGTTAGGGTTAGGGTTAGGGTTAGGGTTAGGGTTAGGGTTAGGGTTAGGGTTAGGGTTAGGGTTAGGGTTAGGGTTAGGGTTAGGGTTAGGGTTAGGGTTAGGGTTAGGGTTAGGTTAGGGTTAGGGTTAGGGTTAGGGTTAGGGTTAGGGTTAGGGTTAGGGTTAGGGTTAGGGTTAGGGTTAGGGTTAGGGTTAGGGTTAGGGTTAGGGTTAGGGTTAGGGTTAGGGTTAGGGTTAGGGTTAGGGTTAGGGTTAGGGTTAGGGTTAGGGTTAGGGTTAGGGTTAGGGTTAGGGTTAGGGTTAGGGTTAGGGTTAGGGTTAGGGTTAGGGTTAGGGTTAGGGTTAGGTTAGGGTTAGGGTTAGGGTTAGGGTTAGGGTTAGGGTTAGGGTTAGGGTTAGGGTTAGGGTTAGGGTTAGGGTTAGGGTTAGGTTAGGGTTAGGGTTAGGGTTAGGGTTAGGGTTAGGGTTAGGGTTAGGGTTAGGGTTAGGGTTAGGGTTAGGGTTAGGGTTAGGGTTAGGGTTAGGGTTAGGGTTAGGGTTTAGGGTTAGGGTTAGGGTTAGGGTTAGGGTTAGGGTTAGGGTTAGGGTTAGGGTTAGGGTTAGGGTTAGGGTTAGGGTTAGGGTTAGGGTTAGGGTTAGGGTTAGGGTTAGGGTTAGGGTTAGGGTTAGGGTTAGGGTTAGGGTTAGGGTTAGGGTTAGGGTTAGGGTTAGGGTTAGGGTTAGGGTTAGGGTTAGGGTTAGGGTTAGGGTTAGGGTTAGGGTTAGGGTTAGGGTTAGGGTTAGGGTTAGGGTTAGGGTTAGGGTTAGGGTTAGGGTTAGGGTTAGGGTTAGGGTTAGGGTTAGGGTTAGGGTTAGGGTTAGGGTTAGGGTTAGGGTTAGGGTTAGGGTTAGGGTTAGGGTTAGGGTTAGGGTTAGGGTTAGGGTTAGGGTTAGGGTTAGGGTTAGGGTTAGGGTTAGGGTTAGGGTTAGGGTTAGGGTTAGGGTTAGGGTTAGGGTTAGGGTTAGGGTTAGGGTTAGGGTTAGGGTTAGGGTTAGGGTTAGGGTTAGGGTTAGGGTTAGGGTTAGGGTTAGGGTTAGGGTTAGGGTTAGGGTTAGGGTTAGGGTTAGGGTTAGGGTTAGGGTTAGGGTTAGGGTTAGGGTTAGGGTTAGGGTTAGGGTTAGGGTTAGGGTTAGGGTTAGGGTTAGGGTTAGGGTTAGGGTTAGGGTTAGGGTTAGGGTTAGGGTTAGGGTTTAGGGTTAGGG
>NC_091148.1:297500-302500 GCF_041381155.1 Argopecten irradians | reverse complement strand
AGTTAAAGTTAAAGTTAAAGTTAAAGTTAAAGTTAAAGTTAAAGTTAAAGTTAAAGTTAAAGTTAAAGTTAAAGTTAAAGTTAAAGTTAAAGTTAAAGTTAAAGTTAAAGTTAAAGTTAAAGTTAAAGTTAAAGTTAAAGTTAAAGTTAAAGTTAAAGTTAAAGTTAAAGTTAAAGTTAAAGTTAAAGTTAAAGTTAAAGTTAAAGTTAAAGTTAAAGTTAAAGTTAAAGTTAAAGTTAAAGTTAAAGTTAAAGTTAAAGTTAAAGTTAAAGTTAAAGTTAAAGTTAAAGTTAAAGTTAAAGTTAAAGTTAAAAGTTAAAGTTAAAGTTAAAGTTAAAGTTAAAGTTAAAGTTAAAGTTAAAGTTAAAGTTAAAGTTAAAGTTAAAGTTAAAGTTAAAGTTAAAGTTAAAGTTAAAGTTAAAGTTAAAGTTAAAGTTAAAGTTAAAGTTAAAGTTAAAGTTAAAGTTAAAGTTAAAGTTAAAGTTAAAGTTAAAGTTAAAGTTAAGTTAAAGTTAAAGTTAAAGTTAAAGTTAAAGTTAAAGTTAAAGTTAAAGTTAAAGTTAAAGTTAAAGTTAAAGTTAAAGTTAAGTTAAAGTTAAAGTTAAAGTTAAAGTTAAAGTTAAAGTTAAAGTTAAAGTTAAAGTTAAAGTTAAAGTTAAAGTTAAAGTTAAAGTTAAAGTTAAAGTTAAGTTAAAGTTAAAGTTAAAGTTAAAGTTAAAGTTAAAGTTAAAGTTAAAGTTAAAGTTAAAGTTAAAGTTAAAAGTTAAAGTAAGTTAAAGTTAAAGTTAAAGTTAAAGTTAAAGTTAAAGTTAAAGTTAAAGTTAAAGTTAAAGTTAAAGTTAAAGTTAAAGTTAAAGTTAAAGTTAAAGTTAAAGTTAAAGTTAAAGTTAAAGTTAAAGTTAAAGTTAAAGTTAAAGTTAAAGTTAAAGTTAAAGTTAAAGTTAAAGTTAAAGTTAAAGTTAAAGTTAAAGTTAAAGTTAAAGTTAAAGTTAAAGTTAAAGTTAAAGTTAAAGTTAAAGTTAAAGTTAAAGTTAAAGTTAAAGTTAAAGTTAAAAGTTAAAGTTAAAGTTAAAGTTAAAGTTAAAGTTAAAGTTAAAGTTAAAGTTAAAGTTAAAGTTAAAGTTAAAGTTAAAGTTAAAGTTAAGTTAAAGTTAAAGTTAAAGTTAAAGTTAAAGTTAAAGTTAAAGTTAAAGTTAAAGTTAAAGTTAAAGTTAAAGTTAAAGTTAAAGTTAAAGTTAAAGTTAAAGTTAAAGTTAAAGTTAAAGTTAAAGTTTAAAGTTAAAGTTAAAGTTAAAGTTAAAGTTAAAGTTAAAGTTAAAGTTAAAGTTAAAGTTAAAGTTAAAGTTAAAGTTAAAGTTAAAGTTAAAGTTAAAGTTAAAGTTAAAGTTAAAGTTAAAGTTAAAGTTAAAGTTAAAGTTAAAGTTAAAGTTAAAGTTAAAGTTAAAGTTAAAGTTAAAGTTAAAGTTAAAGTTAAAGTTAAAGTTAAAGTTAAAGTTAAAGTTAAAGTTAAAGTTAAAGTTAAAGTTAAAGTTAAAGTTAAAGTTAAAGTTAAAGTTAAAGTAAGTTAAAGTAAAGTTAAAGTTAAAGTTAAAGTTAAAGTTAAAGTTAAAGTTAAAGTTAAAGTTAAAGTTAAAGTTAAAGTTAAAGTTAAAGTTAAAGTTAAAGTTAAAGTTAAAGTTAAAGTTAAAGTTAAAGTTAAAGTTAAAGTTAAAGTTAAAGTTAAAGTTAAAGTTAAAAGTTAAAGTTAAAGTTAAAGTTAAAGTTAAAGTTAAAGTTAAAGTTAAAGTTAAAGTTAAAGTTAAAGTTAAAGTTAAAGTTAAAGTTAAAGTTAAAGTTAAAGTTAAAGTTAAAGTTAAAGTTAAAGTTAAAGTTAAAGTTAAAGTTAAAGTTAAAGTTAAAGTTAAGTTAAAGTTAAAGTTAAAGTTAAAGTTAAAGTTAAAGTTAAAGTTAAAGTTAAAGTTAAAGTTAAAGTTAAAGTTAAAGTAAGTTAAATTTAAAGTTAAAGTTAAAGTTAAAGTTAAAGTTAAAGTTAAAGTTAAAGTTAAAGTTAAAGTTAAAGTTAAAGTTAAAGTTAAAGTTAAAGTTAAAAGTTAAAGTTAAAGTTAAAGTTAAAGTTAAAGTTAAAGTTAAAGTTAAAGTTAAAGTTAAAGTTAAAGTTAAAGTTAAAGTTAAAGTTAAAGTTAAAGTTAAAGTTAAAGTTAAAGTTAAAGTTAAAGTTAAAGTTAAAGTTAAAGTTAAAGTTAAAGTTAAAGTTAAAGTTAAAAGTTAAAGTTAAAGTTAAAGTTAAAGTTAAAGTTAAAGTTAAAGTTAAAGTTAAAGTTAAAGTTAAAGTTAAAGTTAAAGTTAAAGTTAAAGTTAAAGTTAAAGTTAAAGTTAAAGTTAAAGTTAAAGTTAAAGTTAATAAGTTAAAGTTAAAGTTAAAGTTAAAGTTAAAGTTAAAGTTAAAGTTAAAGTTAAAGTTAAAGTTAAAGTTAAAGTTAAAGTTAAAGTTAAAGTTAAAGTTAAAGTTAAAGTTAAAAGTTAAAGTTAAAGTTAAAGTTAAAGTTAAAGTTAAAGTTAAAGTTAAAGTTAAAGTTAAAGTTAAAGTTAAAGTTAAAGTTAAAGTTAAAGTTAAAGTTAAAGTTAAAGTTAAAGTTAAAGTTAAAGTTAAAGTTAAAGTTAAAGTTAAAGTTAAAGTTAAAGTTAAAGTTAAAGTTAAAAGTTAAAGTTAAAGTTAAAAGTTAAAGTTAAAGTTAAAGTTAAAGTTAAAGTTAAAGTTAAAGTTAAAGTTAAAGTTAAAGTTTAAAGTTAAAGTTAAAGTTAAAGTTAAAGTTAAAGTTAAAGTTAAAGTTAAAGTTAAAGTTAAAGTTAAAGTTAAAGTTAAAGTTAAAGTTAAAGTTAAAGTTAAAGTTAAAGTTAAAGTTAAAGTTAAAGTTAAAGTTAAAGTTAAAGTTAAAGTTAAAGTTAAAGTTAAAGTTAAAGTTAAAGTTAAAGTTAAAGTTAAAGTTAAAGTTAAAGTTAAAGTTAAAGTTAAAGTTAAAGTTAAAGTTAAAGTTAAAGTTAAAGTTAAAGTTAAAGTTAAAGTTTAAAGTTAAAGTTAAAGTTAAAGTTAAAGTTAAAGTTAAAGTTAAAGTTAAAGTTAAAGTTAAAGTTAAAGTTAAGTTAAAGTTAAAGTTAAAGTTAAAGTTAAAGTTAAAGTTAAAGTTAAAGTTAAAGTTAAAGTTAAAGTTAAAGTTAAAGTTAAAGTTAAAGTTAAAGTTAAAGTTAAAGTTAATGTTAAAGTTAAAGTTAAGTTAAAGTTAAAGTTAAAGTTAAAGTTAAAGTTAAAGTTAAAGTTAAAGTTAAAGTTAAAGTTAAAGTTAAAGTTAAAGTTAAAGTTAAAAGTTAAAGTTAAAGTTAAAGTTAAAGTTAAAGTTAAAGTTAAAGTTAAAGTTAAAAAGTTAAAGTTAAAGTTAAAGTTAAAGTTAAAGTTAAAGTTAAAGTTAAAGTTAAAGTTAAAGTTAAAGTTAAAGTTAAAGTTAAAGTTAAAGTTAAAGTTAAAGTTAAAGTTAAAGTTAAAGTTAAAGTTAAAGTTAAAGTTAAAGTTAAAGTTAAAGTTAAAGTTAAAGTTAAAGTTAAAGTTAAAGTTAAAGTTAAAGTTTAAAGTTAAAGTTAAAGTTAAAGTTAAAGTTAAAGTTAAAGTTAAAGTTAAAGTTAAAGTTAAAGTTAAAGTTAAAGTTAAAGTTAAAGTAAAAGTTAAAGTTAAAGTTAAAGTTAAAGTTAAAGTTAAAGTTAAAGTTAAAGTTAAAGTTAAAGTTAAAGTTAAAGTTAAAGTTAAAGTTAAAGTTAAAGTTAAAGTTAAAGTTAAAGTTAAAGTTAAAGTTAAAGTTAAAGTTAAAGTTAAAGTTAAAGTTAAAGTAAAGTTAAAGTTAAAGTTAAAGTTAAAGTTAAAGTTAAAGTTAAAGTTAAAGTTAAAGTTAAAGTTAAAGTTAAGTTAAAGTTAAAGTTAAAGTTAAAGTTAAAGTTAAAGTTAAAGTTAAAGTTAAAGTTAAAGTTAAAGTTAAAGTTAAAGTTAAAGTTAAAGTTAAGTTAAAGTTAAAGTTAAAGTTAAAGTTAAAGTTAAAGTTAAAGTTAAAGTTAAAGTTAAAGTTAAAGTTAAGTAAAGTTAAAGTTAAAGTTAAAGTTAAAGTTAAAGTTAAAGTTAAAGTTAAAGTTAAAGTTAAAGTTAAAGTTAAAGTTAAAGTTAAAGTTTAAAGTTAAAGTTAAAGTTAAAGTTAAAGTTAAAGTTAAAGTTAAAGTTAAAGTTAAAGTTAAAGTTAAAGTTAAAGTTAAAGTTAAAGTTAAAGTTAAAGTTAAAGTTAAGTTAAAGTTAAAGTTAAAGTTAAAGTTAAAGTTAAGTTAAAGTTAAAGTTAAAGTTAAAGTTAAAGTTAAAGTTAAAGTTAAAGTTAAAGTTAAAGTTAAAGTTAAAGTTAAAGTTAAAGTTAAAGTTAAAAGTTAAAGTTAAAGTTAAAGTTAAAGTTAAAGTTAAAGTTAAAGTTAAAGTTAAAGTTAAAGTTAAAGTTAAAGTTAAAGTTAAAGTTAAAGTTAAAGTTAAAGTTAAAGTTAAAGTTAAAGTTAAAGTTAAAGTTAAAGTTAAAGTTAAAGTTAAAGTTAAAGTTAAAGTTAAAGTTAAAGTTAAAGTTAAAGTTAAAGTTAAAGTTAAAGTTAAAGTTAAAGTTAAAGTTAAGTTAAAGTTAAAGTTAAAGTTAAAGTTAAAGTTAAAGTTAAAGTTAAAGTTAAAGTTAAAGTTAAAGTTAAAGTTAAAAGTTAAAGTTAAAGTTAAAGTTAAAGTTAAAGTTAAAGTTAAAGTTAAAGTTAAAGTTAAAGTTAAAGTTAAAGTTAAAGTTAAAGTTAAAGTTAAAAGTTAAAGTTAAAGTTAAAGTTAAAGTTAAAGTTAAAAAGTTAAAGTTAAAGTTAAAGTTAAAGTTAAAGTTAAAGTTAAAGTTAAAGTTAAAGTTAAAGTTAAAGTTAAAGTTAAAGTTAAAGTTAAAGTTAAAGTTAA